>NC_057806.1:70971296-70999684 GCF_018294505.1 Triticum aestivum | reverse complement strand
CACATGGGAAAAATCTAATAACATGAAATAACGGTCATCTATAATTGATGAAGCAACTGAAGAAGAGTAGCATTGGCTCAACGCCTTCACCACCTCCACTCTATCTGAATTCACTTCAATTTTACCGCATCCGACGGTATTAGTAAGATTCAAACCAAACCTCACTGCAATTGCTTCTGCTGTGAACGAGTCAAAGTAAAGGTCTATGCTTTCATTAGCAACCGCTATAAATTCCCCCCTGCGATCTCACGATGTGGATAGCTCAGTCCACTATCAAATCCCGCATCAACGTTTAATTTTACATAACCATACTTTGATTTCAGCCAAGCATCTGACCGGGCGTGAACCTTTGGGCTATAAGAAATGATATATAATTTGCTACTAAGCCTCTCACTGAAATATTGATTTGAGATGTGGTTTGAGTTTCTACACATGGACGAATTTGATCCTCGCATATTTCGGTACGCCGTGTTGTAGCCATGCAAAAGAAGAAGAAAAAACGTCATGTTGTACTCCGGTCGTAGCAGCAAAGCTAGCCAGGCAAGGGGAAGGAAAGATGTGCGATCGACATTGTTCCGGTCCTTATCCACTCGATCGACCGTTGTCGTCCGCTCGAAACATGCGATCCCAGTAGATAGCCTCTCATAGCCTCGCTCGCCTCCAAGGCGAAACAAGTACCCTGGGCTCGACACGGCGCGCATGCCGCCGGTGAAAGTCTGTACGTCCGTCCAGCCCATCGCCCGACTGACCGCGGCCGCACGGCACGGCAGCGGGGGCGCCGGATCGGTCGACGAGCTGGAAGGAAAAGCCCCGCGCGCCGGAGACCCTGAGGCCGAAAACTAGTAAGAGCATCTCCGGCTGTTGGCCAAGGGGCGTCTAAAATCGCTGTTTGGGATGAGCCGGCGTAAAAATTCGGTCTGGGAGCGAGTTAGTTCTCAGCCGTCGGCCCCAGAGCCGTCGCAGGTGCGTTTAAAAATAAAATTTGTATAGCAAATTTTGGTACAGTTCGGCGAAGTTCAGCTAAACATGATAAATTTCGGCAAACTTGGGCATATATTAGACATGTTCGTGGATTTTCATTACATAGTAAAATAGATAACTAATCTAGAAAAAAAACTGGTTGAACGCCGAGTAGTCGCCGCCATCGTCGTCGGACTTCTCCTCCTTGACGCGGCCGTCCCTGGTGGACCCCTGACCAGCGTCGCACACGCGGGCTGGTGGCGGCGGCGCGTCGTCGTCGTCGTCGTCGCTGTCGCAGATGACGACGACTCCGCCTTCGTCGCGGCCGCGTTGGCGCTCCGCGAAGCGGCGCAGGGCGGCGCACTGGCGCTCCTTCGCCTTCTCCAGGCGCTCCATCTCCATCGCTATGGAGTCCCTGCGCGCCCATTTCAGGGCCGCGTCGTCGTCGTCGAGCTCCGTCTTCACCGGCGCGGCCGGCTCCTTCTTCACCGGCGCGAGCCCCGGCTCCGCTTTTGGCTTGACGAAGCGCGGAGGAGGAGCCGACGAGGAGGCGCGCCGGCCGCCCTCGTTCATGACGATGTCGGCGCTGCGAGCGCGTCGGCCGAGCGGCGTCTCCTCCGCGGGCTCGGCCTTGACGCCGAGCAGGGCCGGAGTACCGGAGGAGTGCGAGGAAGATCGCGAGGAGGAAGAAGAGGAGGAGGACCCGAACCTCCTTGGCGCCCATGGCCCGGCGCGTCGGTGGTGCGCCGGCACGGTCACCCTCGCCGGGTATGCCAACGGCGGGTCGTTGCCGCCCTCGAGGTACGTCAGCACGCCCTTGAATGTGCGGCCGGGGACGCCCCACCACAGGTGGTGCCCCTCGTTGTTCTTCTGGCCGCCGACCACCGGCGCGTCGTTGGTGGACGCCAACCGCTACTGCTGGCGGCGCTCGAAGTACGTCGCCCAAGCCGCGTGGTTGTCGGCGGCGTACTGGGGGAGGGAGAACTGGGCGTCGGTGAGGGAGGCGCGTACGACCTCGACCTCCCCGGCGAAGTATTTGGGCTTGGCCACGGCGTTGGGCAACGGGGGAATGGGCACTTCCCCGTCGCTGAGTCTCCACCCCGTCGGCCCGGCGCGCATGTCCGGCGGCGCCGGGATGTTTGCCTGGAACAGGAGCCAGGACTCCTGTTCGCGCAGCGAACGGCGGCCGAAGCCGTTGGCCGCCGCCTCATCTCCGGGGAAAAGCTCTGCCATGGCGACGGGCTCGGGAGAGGTAGAGAGGGAGAGGGGGGGCTGGGCGGCGGCGAGGGGCGGGGCTGGTGTGGGCACAGGCGAGTGAGGCCACCGACTATATAGCCGCGCCGCGCCCATGTGTACGCGTGCGAGGGAGGGGAGGCGTCGGCGCGCCGTCCCGTGACGCGCCGCCCGTGAGGAATCAATGACAAGGCTGACCGGCAGCAACATTGTCATTGATTCCCCGCGGAAACCGAGATCGTTGGGAGAAGACGAGGCGCCGTGTCGCTGACGCGGCTGGCCTGTGGCTTTTTCGCCCTAAAACAGCTCGCCCCGGCGCCTCTGGGCGCCCCCCAGCGCGCCGGGTTCAGTCTGGGTCCGCCGACACTGTTTTCGGCCCAAACCGGCAAAAATCGAATCCTGAAACGCGACTGAGCCGTTTTTTCTGCGCCGGCACGAAAAAATGGCCGTCTTCCTGGGACACGGCTGGACATGCTCTAAGACGCCGACGGATAGGCGCGTGCTCGTGGTTCGCCGGCCCGTCACGTCAGGCGGGGTCGCTGTCGTCGCCGCGCCCCCGGCCGGCCCCCGGCGACGTGTCGGCTCTCCGAGCGTGGTGCGCGATCTGCTGTTGGTTGGGATCTGTTGTGTTGGTTGTGTGGTGGGTCAATCGATCCATCCGTCGTCGTTTCGTATCGGCGGAGTCGCGTATCCATCCATCCAGTGCGCTGTGCGCGCCCAGTGGCGGGCCTATGCGGGCTACATTTGCTTTGCGTCCAGCAACAGTGTACGCGGTCCGTCTCTCTAATCTGATATGATGACGGGCTGATGGCCACATGGTAGCGAGCGAGCGAATCTACTTTTGCTGGGCGTAGCACATGGCAATGGAGGTTTGGCGTGCTGCTGCCGGGGCACGTGGCACCGGGCCAGCGGTTCGTAGATCACAAAGCTCGGAAAGGAGATATCTGGAGCAGAAAAGTGCCGGGAAGGAGCAGCCGCCTGGTCGGGTTGCATCACCCAACCTCCATTGTGCTGCTTTTGCTGCTTTGCAGCGGCAGTGCGGCACCACGGCACTAGCTGTGCAGTAGTATTGGTTGTGCATGCATTCACGTGGACCCTTGATGCACGTACGGGTGCATGCACATGTGCATGATAAAGCTTCTCAAAGGAAAAAAAAAAGAAACTTCTAGAAGCTGTCGAACTTACTCGATCGGGTGACATGCCATTTCCTTAGTTTTAGTAGCGTACAGATTCTGCTTCATTGATCTCATCGGGATCCCGCTTTGTACTCTGGTACGTGACATCATGAGTACGTGCATACGTACGTACCCTAATCCAAAATCAGTGGTGATAACTCAGTCAGGCGGGACTTTCACCACGTTGTCGCGATCCTTGGGCGCCATTTTTTCTCACGGATAGGCTGTCACATGTTTTCCGTTTTTCAACTAGGTAATAACCCATCAACACACGTACCAGCTGCTAACTTAGCGTCTCCGTCGTCCAGGTCGACACGTCGCGTCGATTCCACACCACACCGCTGGGAAGGATCGAGCTAACACGTCCCAAGCAGCCGAATCAACATGGACTAATGCGCTCCAAGTTCATTTAACGTAGTATAACTTTCACGTGATCCGAGACTATGAAGGGCAAAGTGCTGCGTCTAGAAGGCTAGTCATAGAGGGGTAATTTAGATAGTAACATAACACACTTCAAAAAAAAATTGTTTATGTGGCATGTAGTTAAATAAGGAGAGAGGTGTTTAGAGTAACATAATATGTAACATAGCGCTTTTCGAAAAAAGATGAGTCTACAAGTTTCTTTATTAGCTTGTAGAATCCCTCCTTCTATTTATACAGGGCCTAAGTTTTGAATCCCTCCTTCCATCTATACAGGCTTAAGTTTTGAATCTCTCATACAGTACCAAAGTTGTTGCATAAAAAGAGGAGCAAATATTGGAAATAGTACTTCTTTAATCCCTCACACCGTCACACGCAACTTCCTCTCCTCCTTTTTCTGCATGCAGCCAACAATAACTCCTTCAGTCCTGCATGCATTGGCCAAAAGAAACAGCTTTGTGGAGAAAAAGGAGGAGGAGGCGAGGTGAAGCACTCCTAATAACTGCTTTGTGCATGCATGCAAATCAATGTTGCCGCCGTTGTGTTTTCGCAAGGACGACCATGCGATCTGCGAGGGGGAATTAAGTGGGAGATGCATTGATTAGCTCATTTGGTCTTGTATAAATGGAAAAAGGAAATTTGGGGTTAGGCCTTATATAGATGAAAGGAGGGAGTAACTATTCTGTTACTTTGCACTATGAAGATAATAACTTAGACTAGTGTCATATACATGACACTAGTATAAGTTACTCCCCACTATGACCAGCCAAATTAGCGTATATGGGATAAGTATACTAGACCCGGCCTATCGTGTGGTTGTGGTTGCGGGTCAAGTCAAATGATAGTTCATTCTTCCTCCCGGATCGCTTCTCCCTCGAGCGGCTCCGGAGGCACTCTTCCCTTCCCCGATCCTGGCTCCTCCGGCCGCCGCTGCTTCCAGCACTGGCGGCGGTGGCGACGCCCAACCCATCGAAGAGGGAGGGCTGGAGAGGCACCGCGCAACAGCGCTCCATGGGCGTAGGTGGGGCGCTTGCTAGTGGTGCAGGGCGGCACGGCAGTTATGGCCATGGCCTGAGGTCTTCCGGCAGAGTGGTGTCGCGGAGGTGCTGGTGTGCCACTGGCAGACGTAGTGCTCCGATCTGATCTGGACCTCATTGTTGGGGGACATAGTAATTTCAAAAAAATTCCTACGCACACGCAAGATCATGGTGATGCATAGCAACGAGAGGGGAAAATGTGTCCACGTACCCTCGTAGACCGAAAGCGGAAGCGTTAGCACAACACGGTTGATGTAGTCGTACGTCTTCACGATCCGACCGATCAAGTACCGAACGCATGGCACCTCCGAGTTCTGCACACGTTCAACTCGATGACGTCCCTCGAACTCCGATCCATCTGAGTGTTGAGGGAGAGTTCCGTCAGCACGACGGCGTGGTGACGATGATGATGTTCTACCGATGCAGGGCTTCGCCTAAGCAACGCTACGATATGATCGAGGTGGATTATGGTGGAGGGGGCACCGCACACGGCTATGAGATCAAGAGATCAATTGTTGTGTCTATGGGGTGCCCCCTGGCCACATATATAAATGAGTGGAGGAGGGGAGGGGCTGACCCTCTCTATGGCGCGCCCTAGGGGAGTCCTACTCCCACCGGGAGTAGGATTCCCCCTTTCCTAGTAGAACTAGGAGCCCTTCCAAGTAGTAGGAGTAGGAGAGAAGGAAGGGGAAAAGAGAAGAGAAGGAAGGAGGGGGCGCAGCCCTTCCCCCTAGTCCAATTCGGACTAGGCCATGGGGGGCGCGCGGCCTGCCTCTCTCTCTTTCCCCTAAAGCCCAATAAGGCCCATACACTCCCCTCGAATTCCCGTAAATCCCCGGTACTTCAATAAATACCCGAATCACTCGGAACCTTTCGATGTCCGAATATAGTCGTTTAATATATCGATCTTTACGTATCGACCATTTTGAGACTTCTCGTCATGTCCCCGATCTCATCCGGGACTCCGAACTACCTTCGGTACATCAAAACACATAAACTCATAATATAACCGTCATCAAACTTTAAGCGTGCGGACCCTACGGGTTCGAGAACTATGTAGACATGACCGAGACACGTCTCCGGCAAATAACTAATAGCGGAACCTAGATGCTCATATTGGCTCCTACATATTCTACGAAGATCTTTCGGTCAAACTGCATAACAACATACGTTGTTCCCTTTGTCATCGGTATGTTACTTGCCCGAGATTCGATCGTCGGTATCTCAATACCTAGTTCAATCTCATTACCGGCAAGTCTCTTTTCTCGTTCCATAATACATCATCCCGCAAGTAACTCATTAGTTGCAATGCTTGCAAGGCTTATAGTGATGTGCATTACCGAGTGGGCCCAGAGATACCTCTCCGACAATCAGAGTGACAAATCCTAATCTCGAAATACGCTAACCCAACAAGTACCTTCGAAGACACCTGTAGAGCACATTTATAATCACCCATTTACGTTGTGACGTTTGGTGGCACACAAAATATTCCTCTGGTAAACAGGAGTTGCATAATCTCATAGTCATAGGAACATGTATAAGTCATGAAGAAAGCAATAGTAACAAACTAAACGATCAAGTGCTAAGCTAACGGAATGGGTCAAGTCAATCACATCATTCTCCTAATGATGTGATCCCGTTAATCAAATGACAACTCATGTCTATGGTTAGGAAACATAACCATCTTTGATCAACGAGCTAGTCAAGTAGAGGCATACTAGTGACACTCTGTTTGTCTATGTATTCACACATGTATTATGTTTCCGGTTAATACAATTCTAGCATGAATAATAAACATTTATCATGATATAAGGAAATAAATAATAACTTTATTATTGCCTCTAGGGCATATTTCCTTCACTCATGGCCTGATTTGGGCCTCCTGGCCGATCGGGGGCAATGCGGACGCGTGGGGCTGCCTTCTTCTTGATGGCCAGTCCGGCATGGAGTTGACAGGTAGCGTGGGGGCTTGATGGTCTTGCATCTAGCTAATCTTCAAGCGCCAAGTCATTGATCTATTCATATCGGCCTCCCAGATCTAGATGCTGACGAGTTCCGGCCTTCCCCTTGGAGATTTCTGCTGATTGGCGCATGGCGCCGCTGGATATCTAGATTGGATTCGTTCCCGTCGTTCGCGCCCTTATCTTCAGCCAATGAGGCCTCATGAGGGCGTGGCGCGAAGCTTTGTGTTCTTTTGGTGCCATATGACATGCCTAAATAGAGATTTCTATGGTATTGATAGAGGTGGAGAAAGTCATGACGGCTGCGATAAGAGGTTTGAAATGGTGGAGAGGTGTTTTGGTTGCAGTGAAGACCTGCGTCACAGGTTCTTCCTGTGTGTCAGGTGTTTGGTGACTTGCAGCTGTAGCCTTGGCAAGAGGGGGTGGTTGTTGTGGTTCTAAGTCTGACAGTAGAATGGGGGTAGGTATGTAGAGGCAAGATCCTAGCTATGGAGGAGTTGTACACGCGAGTTTTACGAGTTCAGGCCCTTCTCGGAGGAAGTAACAGCCCTACGTCTCAGAGCCCGGAGACGGTCGACTGGATATATGCGTGTGAGTTACAGGGGGTGCGAACCCTTATCCCGGAGGAGGGGGTGACTTATATAGAGTGCGCCAGGACCCCAGCCAGCCCACGTTACAAAGGATTCAATGTGCATTAAGGCAGGGCGTTACTGGTAACGCTAGTAATAAAGAGATATAAATGATCTTTAAGGTTACAGAGTGAATGACCGACCGTTGCCATCCTGAGTGACGTTAGGCCTTCTACACTTCGAGTGGTTTCTTGTATCGTCGAGTGTCTTCAAGACTGTCGAGTGGAACATAGCTTTATGGTCGAGTGGATGATGATTTTTCTTTGACTGCTTCTGGTTCTTTTTGAGGTTCCCTTGGGGAGGGTATCTTGGACAGATCCATATGACCCTACCCTAGGTACATAGCTTCATCAGTGGCAACACTGGTGGACTACATTTTTTATGGTGCTCCTCGAGTGCCGACCCTTGATTTTCAGGGTGAAAGCCCAAGGTCTAGCCTTAATTGGTTGTACCTAGCAATGACCTTGTTGTAGGTATTTTTTTTGTGAACTCGGACTCTCTCCAGGTGAAAACCCAAGATCTTCGATCGGGCGACGAGAATGTTTGTGCATTATTTCTTTCTTGGAGGCGTTTCTTTTGGAGAATCTCTTTTATGGCCCGGGTGATGTCTTCGGTGGTGGTTAGAGTGCTGCTATTGTGAGTTTCAATCGTCGTGACGTGGTCCTTGTTTTATTTTTCTCTCTTTTTTAATTTTTTTCTTGGCTGTGTGCATCCTTAATGCCTTTGATCATTTTATTGATGTAGAGACTTGGTGTAATTGATATCTTTGCGATATTAATATATTCCCCTTATCAAAAAAGGTCTGCTGGTGATGTGTCCAAGGCCCCGTCCATCAGTTGGCATATCAGCAGTGATATGGTCCATCTCAAACTGCAGAAATGATATTTGCTTTGAATGTAAGAGGATTCTAGATCCTTCTATGATTCTGCATAGATCATGTGCTTTGCTAACTCTTGGTCCATATTGCAGAAAATTCAGGAAAGACAAAGGGAACTGACATGAGGGGTAAAGTTGCTCCAACAAGTTCCAAGTGAAGTTTTCAACACAGCTAGAGGTTGGCGCCCCGGAGTTCTTAAGATTACAGGTGGCTGATGAACAGGAAGATTTTCTAGGGATCCTATCTTGATGCCATCGGAGCTGCTGCCAGAAAAATGAGGATCTACATCTTGTTGTTTCCGTTCAGAGTGATTTTATCTTTGGTCCAGTCGTGTTTCTCATTTTCCTTTGGTGCTATCTGCAGTTGTTGCTACTCCTTCCATATTATACGATGTAAGGTTGTAAATGTTTAATTACTTGTAAGTTGGATAAAAGTGGTGAAATGATATGTATTTGGAGTGTGACTGGAGAGGGGTTGCGCCCTCACTCTCCAGAGGCTTTCTGTAGTTTTCTTTTGCAGTTAGTCTTGAATGATTTAGGTGGCAAGTAGGTTTACTTTGGCTGTATTGAAGAGTAGGGCATTCTGGAGGATGAGCTTCATGGAGCTTGTCTTTTGAAAAAAAAAATCACATTTTTTTTAAGTTCCATAAAATTCTGAAAAACATTCTACACGTTCATATGGATGTGCTTTACATGTGTATAAAGCCTGACGATGAAATATATTATGTCGAGAGCTACACAAAAAAGACAAATTAATGCATTTTATAATAGTGCACGGTTGGCATACTGTTCACCGTTTTCAAATCATGATTCTGTCTTTTTAATGTACTGTCTTTATAATTCATATCATATTCAAAATTTATAAACATGTATTATATATCCATATTGTGAATTTTTTTCAGAAATTTCAGAACTTCAAAATGTAATTTTCGTTTTTTAAAAAAAGCTCCACGTACCTTGTCCTCCATTTAGCATTTTCGTGTATTGAACTACTATTAGTGGAAATCGGGGAAACCCGTTTTGCTAAAAGAAAAGAAAATGCTCAATCGAAGGATCGGCCTAGACATTATAGACGACAATTCCAGAAAGAAAAAGAATAAGTAGTAAACGACAAGCTCAGCCGGTATAAAAGAAAAGGTAGAATTCGGCAAAAATGTGTAAGGCTGCGGGAATCACTTAGCCGGCGCACGCCAGCCGCCCGCGCCTCCTCCGGCCGCTCTGCGTTGCCTCGCACGTACGGTACTCATTTGGATCGGCCCCCTCTTCCACCACGACGGGAGGCACCAACGATAGCAGCATCTCCTTTGTCAGTTTCGGCGTCACACACTCATCTACTCCTTGTGGCTTCGCTTCGTTGCATGTCACGGCTGACAAACGAACACGACCTTCCTTTTTACGACCCGGGCCACGAAAAGTACGTGCACCCGGCCGGCTGCTTACCTGCAATGACAGATATCTTCCCCGATGCTTTCCATGAAGCAACCGGGAATTAACTCATTCATCTGAATCGAAGACATCACTGTCCTTTTTTTTTTTTTGCGGGGGAAGACATCACTGTCTTGACATCTGAAAGGTCTCACAGGCACCGTTTTCTACGGCGGCGGTAGGCCTGCTGCCGGCCGCGGCAAAGAAACGATTCAAAGCGAACCCACACCCTCCTTCTTTAATTTTCCCTTCTCGCACAAGCAAACCCTTTATAAATAAACGGACCTAATTTGAACAGCTTGTCTTGCAATTCAAACACGAAACGAACCGCACGAAAAACGCCGTTCACATCTCCAAAAGTCGAGCAATTCCTTTGCTTATTAGTCGAGATTGTACAAATCGACCTCTCAGTCTCCACCGACCAAATCACCACCACACGGCACTCATGAGTCCACATCGCAGCCGTCCATTTCAGGGGACACCAAAATGGACAAACGAACAAATAAACAAATAACAAATCAGCATGCGCCACACCGTATACGTATACCTAGATACGGTGTGCGTATGATTCTCTTTTACTACGTTGCACGTACGCGTATCTACAGCGTAGGCTCTCTCCCACGGCCACACGGTTTACACGTGCGTGCTCTGCATTGCACGCGCAGACGGGCCTTGTTCAGCTCCGCTCCGGCGCCCGGTACGGCGTCCACGCGCCCAGCGGCGACGGCGTGCCCTTCCACACGTGCGCCGGCGTCCGCGCCGTCATCGCGCCCGGCGCGTCGGACACGCGCCACACCTTCACCGACCCGTCCAGGCTGCCGCTGTACACCACCCACCGCCGGTGCCCGTCCGCGTCGACGGACTCCTCCTCGTCCATGGCCACGCACTTGACCGGCCCCGTGTGCCCGCTCAGCACGGCCAGGCGGGAGTGGTCCGCGCCCTCGTCGCGCCGCCACACGGAGATCGTCCGGTCGGCGGAGCCGCTCACGACGACGCGCCCGGCCACCGCGAGGGACAGCACGGCCATCTTGTGCCCGCGGAGCGCCCCGCCGTTCCTCGGCGCGCTCTCCCGGTCGGCTCCGCGCCGCCACTGCCAGTGCGTCACGGCCCCGTCCGAGGAGGCCACGTACACCACGCGCGCCTCCGCCGCCACGGCGATGGCGGTCACCGCGCTCTCGCCCTTGCGCAGCACCCGCTCCATGACGTGCCTCGTGGCGCCGCCCTTGCCGTCCTCCCGCCGCCACACCTTGACCGTGCCGTCCGCGGAGCCGGTGAACGCCAGCGCGTCGAACCCCGCCGCGGCCACCGTGTTGACGGCGTCGTCGTGGGCGCGCACCGACTCGAGGCACCGCGAGTCGGACACGCGCCACACCTTGAAGGTCCTGTCCCACGACCCGGAGTAGAGCAGCCCGGCGTCGGCGTCCAGGCTGAGGCACGAGACGGCGTCGAAGTGCCGCAGCCAGACGGAGCTGTGCCGGCGGCGCGTCTCGATGTAGTGCGACGGCCTGACGGAGCTCCTGAGAAAATCCCCGAGCTTCGGGAGCGAGCCGACGCGCTTGTGCACGGCGGGGTCGTCCGCGGACGCGCGCCACACGCGGATCTTGCCGTCCTGGTGGCCGGTGTAAATCCTGCCGTCCCCGGCGACGACGATGGCCTTGACGAGCCCGCTCCCGCACTGGAACCCCGCGAACTCCCGCCGATCCCGCCACACCCGCACGTTCTTGGAGTCCGTGCCGGTGTAGAGCAGGTCTCCGGCCGCGGCGAGCGAGTACACGTGCCCGTCCTCCTTGACGAACGACCCCAAGAGCCCGGTCTCGTCCGCCGCGCCGGCCGTCAGCGCCGCCCCGGCGCCGAGCCCCGGGAGGTTGACCCACGGCGACGCGACGTACGGCGACGGGGACGCCGTGGCCGACGTGCTCGCGCTCCCGCTGGTGGTCGTGGGCGACGGCAGCGGGGAGCACCCGTCGTCGCTGGCCGCCGCCACCGCCGGATCCGGCCGCAGGAACTGCAGAAACTTCTTGTGATTCCTCATGGCACACAAACGCAACACCAGCCACCGACTGTTCAACAAAGTATCGAGTCTTTGCGACCTTGGAGCGATCGAACCGGCTGCCAAAACTGCTCGGTGAGAAACCGAGGAGGGAAGGGAGAAGGAACCGAGGGATGTCGAGAGTGACGCTTTGGCGGTTCGGCGGCGAAGAAGAAAGATTTTCGGCTGGGATGGCGCTGGCGCGCGGGATATATATAGCGGCGGGCCGGCGGGGGCGGTGGCGCCAGGTGGACGGCCGAGGTTTGGAGAGGAGAGGTTGCTTGGGCCTTTGCGGGGAGCACGTGGTCCGATGGGCCGGGCGGGACACGCGGCGGGCCGTGGACGGGGTGCGGTACAATGATTTGCATAGCGGCGCAGGTTGGGTTGGGTGAGTGGTGCAGTATCTGGTGCTGGTGGCGGTGGTGTGCCCTCGCAAATCGCACTGAGCCACACGATCGATCGTACGGCGGGAAATGTCAACTTGGCGTCAGAATTTGAATGCAGTTCCCATGCTAAAAGTTGGCATGTCACGCTATTCTACATCATAATTAAGCTTGGGCTACTGATGCATAGTGTGTGGATACGTTGAGTACTCAAGCAAAAGTCAAACCCAAATCGCTAGGAGCTGTACAGTACTACTACATGGAAAAAGATGGACGATTTGGCAACGAAATCTCCAGGTTGCAAGGAAATCGTATCGGCAGCAACGCAGCTGCCGCCGAGCCAGGTGACAAGTACGCCGCGCGCATTTGACTTGACCTGCAAGGCTGCAACCACAGCCACACGACATGCCGGGTCTAATATACTAATCCCATGCACTAATTATAGACGCAGCACTTTACCTTTTGACAAAGTCTCGGATCACGTGAAAGCTATACGACGTCCTAATGTTGACTCAGCTCCTTGGGACGTGTTATAACTCGATCCTTCCCAGCCGTGTGGTGTGGAATCGACCTGACGTGTCGACCTGGACGACAGAGACGCTAAGTTAGCAGCTGGTACTACGTGCGTTGATGAGTTATTGCCGGGTTGAAAAACGGAAAACATGTGACAGTCTATCCGTGGGGAGAAAAATGGCTCCCAAGGATCGCGACAATGTGGTGAAAGTCACGCGCGACTGAGTGAGCATCGCTGGTTGATTTTGGATTAGGGTACGTATGTGTACGTACTCGTGATGTCACCTACGAGTGTAATTACTAGTACAAAGCGGGAATTCAATGAGATCAATGAAGCATGATTTGTGTACATCATACGAAAACTCATGCATGCATGTCACCCGGGTTGGTTTGACAGCTTCTAGAAGCTTCTTTTTCTTATAGGAGTATATGCGAGAAGCTTTATCATGCACATGCACCCGTACGTGTGACTAGGGTCCACGTGAATGCATGCACAACCAATGCATAGCTAGTGCCGTGGTGCCGCACTGCCGCCACAAAGCAGCACGCACGGTGGGTGGCCATACCTACGTAGTGTTGGCTGATGCAACCGCCCGACCAGGCGGCTGTTCCGTCCCCGCACTTTTCGGCTCCAAATATCTACCTTTCCGAGCTTTGTGATCTACGGGCAGGAGGAGAGGGAACCGCTGGCTCGGCGCCACGTGCCCCGGCAGCAGCACACCGAACCTCCCATTGCCATGTGCCATGTGCCACGCCCGGCAAAAGTAGATTCGCTCGCTCGCCATGGCCATCAGCCCACCATCATATCAGATCAGAGAGACGGACCGCGCACACTGTTGCTGCACGCAAAGCTAATAGTAATAGCCTAGGCCCGCCACTGGGCGCGCACTGGATGGATGGATGGATGGATACGCGGCTCCGCCGATGCGAAACGACGACGGCTCGATCGATCGACCCAGCGCCAAAAGTACGCAACCACCACACAACCCACAGATCTAAACCAACAGCAGATCGCGCGCGCCGCTCGGAGAGCCGACACGTCGCCGGGGGCCGGCCGGGGCGCCGCGTCGACAGCGACCGCGCCTGAAGTGACGGGCCGGCGAACCACTCGCGTCGATGTTTTCCCAGTTTTCGGCTTCAGGGTCTCGGGCGCGCGGGGCTTTTCTTTCCGGCTCGTCGACCGATCCGGCGAACCCCTGCCGTGCCGTGCGGCCGCGGTCAGTCAGCCGATGAGCTGGACGGATGTACATACAGACTTTCACCGGTGGCATGTATGTGCGCCGTGTCGAGCCAATGCTACTTGTTTCACCTTGGAGGCGAGGCTATCTACCCCGATCGCATGTTTCGAGCGGACGACAACGGTGGACAACGACCGGAACAATGTCGACCGCACATCTTCACTTCCTCTCCCCTGGCCTGGCTGGGGGCAAACAAAGAAAATTTGATCAAATACATAGATATATATGCAAATTTTTCTTTGAGCTGGGGGGGGGCAACCGCCCAGGTTGGCACCATGAAGCTCCGCCACTGGTTGCATGGCTACAAGACGACGTATCGGAATATGCGAGGATCAACTACGTCTGTGTTTGTGTTAAAAAAAACAACGTCCATGTATTCGCTTTGCCTTGTCAACAATTAGTTGTACCGAAGGCGAAGTGTTCGTGGCATCCTAGACATCCATCCATACATTGTGTGTGGCGTGAGCAGGAGGCAGCCCACACGGGTTGTGTGTGGGCGAACATTAGAATTGTCCATATGTATGGGCGCAGCTACTTCGTGCCACACGTCCAACAAATACTACTCATCCTCATCTCACGCGTGTGGCACGAAACAAATATGCCCACATGTCCTGGCGCAACTACGTTAGGTAACCGCGGCATGACGATTTAGTTGCCATCCGAAATGGCAGATGTAGTTATTCGGGATGACAAATGTATCTGTAAAAGCATCACAACTCTCTCTGTTTTGATTAACTATAGTTGTCATGTCTAATTTATGGTAGTTGTCACGTGCAATCAAACCATAGTTGGCGTGTCCACGTGTGTGATTAACTACTTGTCACATATGGTCAAACATGTGTGCTTACCTAGTTGCCATGTGTGATCTAACCATAGTTGGCGTGTCCGCGTGTGTGATTAACTACTTGCCACAGATGGTCAAACATATGTGCTTACCTAATTGACACGTGTGATCCAACCATAGTTGCCATGTATGGTTAATCACGATTGTCATCTGTGTTTAGCTGGTTGCCACGTAAGCGTAACTGCAGTTGCCGTCTAGCAACGAAATATAGTTGCCATGTGTGTTTACCTAGTTGTCATCCAACAACATATGAGTGTCGTGTGGGCGAAAAACAGTTTGTCCATACGAGCGTATACTAGGTGGTGGCTGTATGGATAAAAACTAGTTCGCTCACACAACGCAGTTGGCAAACTACGTGTTGTGGGGCGTGTGGGTGAATTTTTCAATACCCACACATACGATGATGCACATGTGGCATTTAGATTCTAACAGATTTCTTTAGGGTTCGTGCAAAATAGAATCAACATGGATTAAGGCGTGCGGGTGATATGCAAATATGCCATACATATGGACACGTCAACAACAACACGTACGTATACGACACTAGACATCTAGAAGTAGAATCTGATCAAGGATTAGTAGCGTATACAACTTCATAAGCATCTATGTTAATTCTCGGGAGACAGGAAGAAGCCTGCCACATGACGATCCTGAGCTATTATTTATATATTTTAGCGGGCACTAAGCTGACGCATTGTAACCACGCCCCGTCGTGTTAAATAAATCTAGGGTATTAATAACTGCCACACGTGTGGTGTATCAGATAGTTGTGCCACACGCCTCGTGTGGCATGGATAGCAACCAGCCCACACATCTACGTGTGGGCAAAACAACTAATGCCCACACACATTTTTTCCCTCCTAAACCCTCTCACACGCGTGCGTGTGGGCGAAGTTGATAACGCCCACACGCCCGTATGTCAGGCCTCGTACTCTTCTGGTCTCGCACGCGACGCGTGACGCCCACCACGCGCCCGCAGTTGTCATGGTCCAGACTCTCGTCCATGTTCGTTTATCTGCAGTTGCCATGTCGCTGAACTACGGTTGCCATGTCGGACAACTGCAGTTGCTATGGTTGCTCAACTGCAGTTGCCATATATGGTCTTATCTAATATAGTTGCCATGATTTCATAACTTTAGGAGTTGCCACATACTAACACTAGGCAGTTGAGAGAGTTGCCATGTGCTCACAAGCATGCTAGGGCAGTTGCCATGTAAAAAAGAAGAGTTGTCATCTGCTTACGTGCATGTTAGTGCAGTTGCCATGTACGTGCACGTTGGGGCAGTTGCCATGTACCATGCAAAAACACATGATAACTCGGTAAAAGACAGTTGCCATCTGCTTACGTGCACACTAGGCAGTTGCCGTATACCCTGCAAAAACACATGGCAATTCGGGTAAAAAAAGAGAGTTGTCACCTGCTTATAAAGCACACTAGAGGCAGTTGCCATGTGCGCTGTAAAACGCATGGCAACTAGCAGCTTACGTGTGAGAGAGGAGACGGGCGTGTGGGCGAGATGGCAAATGCCCACACACCAGCCCTTGTGCGTGACTGAAAATTGGTGTGTGGGTGAACTGCTAAACGCCCACACACTGGCCCCTTCGTGTGGTAAAACGGATGTGTGGGCGAACTATGTCACACACCACACACACGTCTTGTCCTACGTGGCACAGAAAATCAGCCAGATTATATCAAAATTCATGCATATAGTACTGGACGATGATGGATGCGTGTGGTCGAGATGGTTAACGCCCACATGTGGGCGTTAACATTTCCGTAAATCTATGCTTTGACTTACTAATATGATACTATGATCAAGAACAGAGAACTTTCGCAGGCATGCAAGTCGCAACACTGCTACGTGGCGTATTTGTTTATTAACTGTAGAGATCGATCAAGTTTTGTTGCCAGATTTTGGTCGATGCTCCTTCTATAATTTCTTGGTTTTCCGAGTTTTTGTCCAAAGGACTGTTGGAATTTTGCTAGTAGGCCTTTGGCCCAAGACTAACTAAAATTCTGAAATTCTCTTGGTCCATTCATGCACACATGTGAGTGGAGTGAGTGAGGCTAAAGTTTAGTCCCACCCCGAAAGTTGAGAGAGAGTTGCACCTCTTTATAAGGTGAGCTCTTCCACCACTTGTATGAGCATGAGAAGAGGAGACCTACACGCGCACTCCTCCTCCTCGCTCGCCTCGCCACGCCACGCCTCGCCACGACGCGCCGCGGGTTGCGAGATTGAGCCGAGCTGAGGACAAAGCTATGCACGTTGTCTATATTTTTGCTGCATGGGAAAATTAATGAGTCATTAATTAATAATTAACGGACGCGACTCGGACGTGGGGTTTACTCCCACGACCTATCTGGCCCGCACTATATAGTCAGGCAGACGTCTACCCTAGCCGCCGCCGCTTCGTATGGTTTTTCACCACCGTTCCAGATCATTGCGCCGGCAAGCAAGTCTTCTCCATCCCTCCTTCCGGCGTGCACCGCGAGAAGGGACAACGGGCCTCCGGAACCCCGCCTCTCGTGATCCTATACGGGAGAGGGTCAATCAGGTTTTTGGGGAGTGCACTCGCGCGACTGCTGGCAGCGACGACTTCGCGAACGACGACTTCTTCCCCGACCTCGACAACCTCGTCCTCGATGACATGGGCGACAACGTCAACGCCGGCGGTGCTGCACCCGCTGCACCGTATGTGATTCTATCCTTCCTGTTCGAGATCGTGGTAGAATTCATGCTTCTAGTATGTGCCCTAGATGTGATATGTTCATCTGCTATACTAGTTCGCATGATTAGTTTAATCTCTGCTGCTGTGGTCATGATTTATCTTCTGTTTATTCGGATTAAATCTCGTAGTAATTTGCTCATATTTCCAACAATCCAAAAACCTGATTATAGGCAATTTACTCCGAGTGGTTTTGCTGCGCATCTGAAGCCGCCTGCCTTTAAGGGGGCGCAATATAAGAGGTGGCGCATGAGAGCAGTCTACTGGTTTCAGACCATGGGCTGCTATGATGCCACCAAGGGCAAGCCTGAGGGCGATCTTAATCCAGCACAGCTGGAAGCTTTTAAGAAGATCGATACCCTCTTTAAAGGCGCTCTTCTGAGTGTTCTTGATGACTCCATTGTGGATTCGTATATGTCGTTTGATAACGGCAAGGACATGTGGGCTGCGCTCGAGGCCAAGTTTGGTGCCTCGGACGCCGGCAGCGAGTTGTACGTCATGGAGCAATTCTATGACTACAAGATGACTGATGAGCGCCCTGTTGTACAGCAGGCTCATGAGATACAGTCGCTCGCAAAAGAACTTGAGTACTTCAAGTGTGTGTTGCCGGACAAATTTGTTGCCGGAGGCATCATTGCCAAGCTTCCACCTTCGTGGAACAATTTTGCTACTTCCCTGAAACACAAGAGACAGGAGTTTTCCGTTGCAGATCTCATTGGTACTCTTGATGTTGAAGAGAAGGCGAGAGCAAAGGACACACGTGCTCAAGTTGCTGAGGGAGGTTCTAGTGCCCACATGGTACAGAAGAAGAACTCCCAACCCAACAAGTTCAAAAACAATAAGAACAAAACTCAGGGCAAAGGCAAGTTTGATACAAAGAACAAGCCATCACATTCTACCAACTTCAAGAAGAATTCTCATAAGAAGGGAAAGGGACTTTGCCATGTCTGCCGTGATCCTAATCACTGGGCTCCGAAGTGTCCTAACCGCTTTGAGGAGCGCGAACATGAGAAGAGCGGCAAGTCTGCTAATGTTGTCATCGGTGATACTGATATGAAGAAATCAGAGTACGGTATTTTTCCTACCATCCTTTTAGTATTTCAATCCCCTGATTGGTTAATTGACACCGGTGCCAATGTACATGTTTGTGCTGACGCCTCCATGTTTTCTTCTTACCAGGCAACAGGGACTTCACATGTGCTGATGGGGAACGGGTCACATGCCATCGTTCGAGGTGTTGGTACGGTCGATCTGAAGTTTACTTCGGGGAAGACTGTGCGTCTGAAGAACGTTCATCATGTGCCGTCCATCAATAAAAATCTCGTTAGCGGTTCCCGTTTATGTCGAGATGGTTTTAAGTTGGTTTTTGAATCCAATAAAGTTGTAATCTCTAAGTGTGGACAATTTGTTGGAAAAGGCTATGAGTGCGGAGGCTTGTTCCGCCTATCTTTGTCAGATATTTGCACTAAAGTTATTAATAATGTTTGCCACAATAATGAGTCTGATATTTGGCATTCATGACTCTGTCATATTAACTTTGGTTGCATGACGCGGTTAGCCAATATGAATTTAATTCCGAAAATCTCTACCGTCAAAGGCTCCAAGTGCCAAGTATGTGTGCAAGCTAAGCAACCTCGCAAGTCCCATAAGACTGCAGAGGCAAGAGACTTGGCGTCACTTGAGCTTATACATTCTGATCTTTGTGAGATGAATGGCGTGTTGACAAAAGGTGGAAAGAGATACTTCATGATGTTGATTGATGACTCCACTAGATATTGTTATGTGTATCTTCTGAAATCAAAAGATGAGGCTTTGACTTTCTTTAAAAACTATAAAGCCGAGGCAGAGAACCAACTTGATCGAAAAATTAAACGGCTTAGGTCCGATCGTGGTGGAGAGTATTTTTCCAATGAATTTGATCTGTTTTATGCGGAACATGGTATAATCCATGAGAGGACGCCTCCCTACTCACCCCAGTCAAATGGGGTAGCCGAAAGAAAGAACCGAACTCTAACTGATATGGTTAACACCATGTTAGACACTTCGGGTCTATCCAAGGAATGGTGGGGGGAGGCACTAATGACTGCGTGTCATGTCCTAAACCGAGTTCCCACAAAGCATAAGACCATGACTCCATTTGAGGAATGGGAAAGGAAAAGGTTGAAACTCTCTTACCTACGCACTTGGGATTGTTTGGCGAAAGTCAATATACCAATTCCCAAGAAGCGCAAGCTTAGACCAAAAACCGTGGATTGTGTTCTTCTGGGCTATGCTTTTCATAGCATCGGCTATAGATTTTTGATAATAAAATCTGAGGTATCCAACATGCATGTTGGTACGATTATGGAATCAAATGATGCAACTTTCTTTGAGGACATATTTCCTATGAAGGATATGTCGAGTTCATCAAATCAGAAGATACCTACTCCATCTAGTGAGGAATTCACTGTAATTCCTGAACCCACCATTGCGATGGAACACGTTGAGAATCCTGTTGAGGGTAACAATGAAACTCCTATGAGGAGTAAGAGACAGAGGACTGCAAAGTCTTTTGGTGATGATTTCATTGTGTACCTCGTGGATGACACACCCAGGACTATTTCAGAAGCCTATGCATCTCCTGATGCTGACTGCTGGAAGGAAGCTGTACGTAGCGAGATGGATTCTATCTTAGCTAACGGTACCTGGGAGATCACTGACCGTCCTTATGGGTGCAAACCTGTAGGATGTAAGTGGGTGTTCAAGAAGAAGCTTAGACCTGATGGTATGATTGAAAAGTACAAGGCACGGCTTGTGGCCAAGGGTTATTCCCAGAAAGAAGGTGAAGACTTCTTTGATACTTACTCACCCGTGGCTAGACTGACCACAATTCGGGTGCTACTATCACTGGCTGCCTCACATGGTCTTCTCATTCATCAAATGGACGTTAAGACGACTTTCCTCAATGGAGAATTGAAGGAGGAAATTTACATGGATCAGCCAGATGGTTTTGTAGTACCTGGTCAAGAAGGAAAGGTGTGCAAGTTATTAAAGTCTTTATATGGCCTTAAACAAGCTCCTAAGGAGTGGCATGAGAAGTTCGAAAGAACATTAACTGTTGCCGGCTTTGTAGTAAACGATGGTGACAAGTGCGTGTACTATCGCTATGGTGGGGGCGAAGGAGTTATTCTTTGTCTATATGTCGACGACATATTGATCTTTGGAACCAAACTTGATTTAATCAAGGAGGTTAAGGATTTTTTATCTCGCTGTTTTGAGATGAAGGATCTAGGAGTAGCTGATATTATCTTAAACATCAAGGTGTTGAGAGATGAGAATGGTGGGATCACACTGCTTCAGTCTCATTATGTGAAAAAGGTCTTGAGTCGTTTTGGGTATAGCGACTGCACGCCTTCTCCAACTCCATATGATGCTAGTGTGTTGCTTCGAAAGAATCGACGGATTGCTAGAGATCAACTGAGGTATTCTCAGATTATTGGCTCGCTTATATATTTGGCGAGTGCCATGAGGCCTGACATCTCTTTTGCTGTGAGCAAGCTGAGTCGGTTTGTGTCAAAACCGGGAGATAATCATTGGCATGCACTTGAGAGAGTTATGCGCTATTTGAAAGGCACCGCGAGCTATGGGATTCACTACACCGGGTATCCAAGGGTACTGGAGGGTTATAGTGACTCAAACTGGATATCTGATGCTGATGAGATTAAGGCCACAAGTGGTTATGTTTTTTCACTTTGTGGTGGCACTGTTTCCTGGAAGTCTTGCAAGCAGACCATCTTAACGAGGTCAACTATGGAAGCAGAACTCACAGCACTAGACACTGCCACTGTTGAAGCAGAGTGGCTTCGTGAACTCTTGATGGACTTACCTATGGTTGAAAAACCAATACCCCCTATCCTGATGAACTGTGATAATCAAACTGTGATCATCAAGATAAACAGTTCTAAGGACAATATGAAGTCCTCAAGGCATGTGAAGAGGAGACTAAAATCTGTCAGAAAATTGAGGAACTCCGGAGTTATTACGTTGGATTATATCCAAATGTCGAAAAACTTGGCAGATCCCTTCACGAAGGGTCTATCACGTAATGTGATAGATAATGCATCGATGGAGATGGGTTTGAGACCCACCGCATGAGTTGTCCATAGTGGTAAATCACTCTATGTGATCGGAGATCCCGTGAAGTAGAAGTGAGAGACAAGTTGTTGGTCAGCTGGGAGGAGAGTATCCCTATATTAATTATCCCACTCCGTGAAGATGTAATACTCTCCTGATCTGCATGGCAGGTTGATACTTATCTTAATGTGTTCCAAGTGACTTATTCGGGTAAGCAGAGATGTTGTCCTGCAGAACATCTTCTGAGGAACACACCTATATGAATTTGACTGTTAACGTCGCAGTCTATGAGAATTGGGTGTTCTCTAATAAATTCATGAAAGGCCCTGGAGTATGATGTATACGCTCCACCCGCGGGGAAGCCTTGCGGCAGCCCAGTATCGGTCAAGAATTTGTGTGAAACTAGTTTCACAGAAAACTTGTAGTTCAAGGCATAGTCCACTATTCAAGTTGTGATCTAGTGTAGCATAAATTTCTAAGTGGAAGTTCAACTTCACAGTCTCCACTAAGCACCGATATATAAAACAATGTTTTGGAACTAAATGATGAGATGTGCCAATGAGACTTTGTGGGGGATTGTTGGAATTTTGCTAGTAGGCCTTTGGCCCAAAGCCCAACTAAAATTCTGAAATTCTCTTGGCTCATTCATGCACACATGTGAATGGAGTGAGTGAGGCTAAAGTTTAGTCCCACCCCGGAAGTTGAGAGAGAGTTGCACCTCTTTATAAGGTGAGCTCTTCTACCACTTGTATGAGCATGAGAAGAGGATACCTACACACGCGCTCCTCCTCCTCGCTCGCCTCTCGCCACACCACGCCTCGTCACGACATGCCGCGCCGCGCCGCGGGTTGCGGGATTGAGCCGAGCCGAGGACAGAGCTATGCACGTTGTCTATATTTTTTCTGCATGGGAAAATTAATGAGTCATTAATTAATAATTAACGGACGCGTTAATTACTGAACCGTTTCTGATTCTTTTGGATCGTGACGACTCGGACGTGGGGTTTACTCCCACGACCTACCCGGCCCGCACTATATAGTCAGGCAGACGTCTACCCTAACCGCAGCCGCTTCGTATGGTTTCTCACCACCGTTCCAGATCATTGCGCCGCCAAGCAAGTCTTTTCCATCCCTCCTTCCAGCGTGCACCGCGAGAAGGGACAGCAGGCCTCCGGAACCCCGCCTCTCGTGATCCTGTACGAGAGAGGGGCGATCAGGTTTTTGGGGAGCGCACTCGCGCGACTGCTGGCAGCGACGACTTCGCGAACGACGACTTCTTCCCCGACCTCGGCAACCTCGTCCTCGACGACATGGGCGACAACGTCAACGCCGGCGGTGCTGCACCCGCTGCACCGTATGTGATTCTATCCTTCCTGTTCGAGATCGTGGTAGAATTCATACTTCTAGTATGTGACCTAGATGTGATATGTTCATCTGCTATACTAGTTCGCATGATTAGTTTAATCTCTGCTGCTGTGGTCATGATTTATCTTCTGTTTATTCGGATTAAATCTCATAGTAATTTGCTCATATTTCCAACAAGAACCATCTGCCCAACAAAATTGGCAGAAAAGACCCCCTTTTGATGAAATTGACAGAAAAGACCCCTTGGGCTGTAGCGGTAGGCGTGCCAGCCGCCATGTGGCACCTGCCGCTATGCCCAGAGGCGGCAGCACTGTTTAATGTACTGTACACACGAGGGACGTGAAAAACGGCAACGAGGCGACGAACGGTACATGCCGCCTCACACAGTGGCGGCAGCATTGTTCATGCAATATGAATAGTACTTTTGAATAAAATAAAATAAAAAGGCAGAAAAAACTGAAATTTTGCACCCGTTTAGAACACTCATCGTCTTTGCTGCCAAAAAATTCTAGTTTTTTACTTTTCATTTTTTTTGAAATTACTTTCACCCCACATGAACAGTGATGCCACCACTGCATGTACTATTCAATCGCCTCGTCGTCGTTTCCACGCCCCTTGTGTGAACAGTACAGTGAACAGTGCTACCACCACGGCCCCGGGGTCTTTTCTGCCAATTTCATTGGGCAAGTGGTCCTTTTGGACAAAAAATCTCGTTTTCCTAGTGAGACACTTGCTTTATGAAAGCAGTGCTCGAAACCGTTTTTCTCAACAAAAAATGTCGTTTATATCATGCAGTTAATCTTCTATTTCGTTTTAGTATCTTTTTTGTACTAACTTGCGACCGGGGGAGAGGGAACGTCTGGTATATACGTACACATGCGTTATTCATCTCCTAGGTCATAATTGAAGCAAGAGTAGAGATGATTTTTAGTGCTCGGACACGAGTGAGCTCCTTTTCTTTTTGTTAAAAAAATTGTATCTTGAAGTTTCAAAACAAACATGAAAAAATCTACATTAAACATGTATCTATACTGCATTCTGTAAATTTTCATGATGAAATACATTAACATGCAAGGTACACAAAAAGAAAAAAAAATCTTAATATTGAAAACAGCAAACATTGTATGTATTGTTCAATATCAAAGAGCAACCCATTTGTTTTTTGTGTATCTCTTGAGTTAATGTACACGAAATTTCAAATACATGTAGTATACATTCATATGAACAACTAGATTTTTTTTTTCAGATTTTATGAAACTTTGAAATATGAGTTTCTTTTTTTTTCAAGAAAAAGGCTCCATGGAGCTCAATCAGACAAAGTCACAAACTCCACACTCAAGTAAGAGTCTTATAAAAATACACTTTTATACATTATTTTTGTGCAGCATGAGCTCTACTTATTTTACGAACCGGCATCCCTTCAGTCCCCTGGGAGGCTAACCGAAGAAATCAAAAATCTACTAAGAACATAAGAGTATTGACCACCGAGTACTGAGATTCACATTTTGTTGGCACATTTATAGAACACAATAATATGGCAGCTTTTATAAATTGTGCATGTGATGGGGATTGTATGGTCAAACCAGAAGGGCGTCAAGAGCGAAAAAATCGGCTAGTGAGAAATCATGAGCCCACAGCCAAGGAAATCTAATCGATTTGACTTGACCTGCAAACCGCAGCCATAGCCAACAGCCAAGCATGAGGCAAAACCGGCTTGAGGTGGATCTTTTTTTTTCGCGGGAAGGCTTGAGCCGATCTATATATTTGCACTAACTAAACACCGTTTGCATTTGGCCAATTCGAATCATATGTAAACTAGTGATGACCGAACTCGACGTCATAGTATTGGAAAGAGGTAATGCGAGGTATGCACGCTAAGACATGCATGTTAACTCGTTACTGTGTGGATCATTGTGACGTCTCGATCTGGACGACATAGACGCGCACGAGACTGCAGGTTCTTCCATTGAATAAATGGGGTTGAAAAACGAAAAGCACGTGAGGGTACTATATGCGTGAGAAAAATGGCGCCAAGGGATCGTGACGGTTTTATATGTGTTGATTAATTTTGATTTGGATATATGCAGACTGTAGTGGTGATGTCAGGAGGGTGACTTCTTAGCTGAGATTAATTTATACTGATGTACACATATCGCCACCGCCAATTATGGTTACTGATCGTGCCATGCGCTATACTGCAAGCCAGCAACACCTAGCTTATTGTATGTACAAGTAGGTTCTATTATTTTGCAAGAATAATTATTCATGCTGTGTAACGTTCGTTTGTACTCCTCCATAAAAATATATATAAGCGTTTAGATCACTACTTCAGTAAACTAAACGCTCTTATAATACTTTATAGAGAGAGTAACAAACCTCTCCGTCTGCTTAATAAATAGGCGAGGTAAAATTTTTGTCTCCATTTCGAAAAAAATGTACCCATCATCGTTGGAGTTTGGCAGCTACTAGCTTGTGGTAGAAGGCATACATATACGGATGCAACAATAGCATACAAGTGAAAGAAACGGTGGGTCGCATACATGACTGATGCGATCCAACAACGGCTGCCGTGCACTTTTGTGCCTCGAATATTACTCCTTTCGAAGTCAGGCATCGCATCCACTGCTAGCTAGGAGCAGGAGATCGAGAAAGAAACCGTTGGGCTGCCGCCACGCGCCCCCAAGAGCCGATCGCACACTGTCGCTGCACGCAAATGCGACGGCAGATCGATACGCAGCGGACGCATCGGCGATTCCCGCCTATGCAAACGTCTCTGCGGGCGCGACACGACGCCTGACGCGCGCGCGCAAGAAGTCTCTATCTTCTCTTTCCTTGACCGTTCGTTGATTTCTTCTTCTCAGGTCGCGCGCGCGGCCGGGGCTTTCCCTTCCTCGCCTCCGTCCGCTAGCTCTAGTTGCGTGGAAATTCAGCGCCGACTCGTCGGCCGATGCCATGCCGTGCGGCCGCGGATAGTCGATCGATGATCGATGCCCCGAGCGGATCATTTTCAGCGAGGCTTGTAGCTGCTGCGTGCCTGGCCGCGCGCCGTGTCGAGCCAAGGGCACGCGCCTTCACCTTGGAGGCGAGGCAATCTCCGACGATCGCACATTTCAGAGCTTCGCCCAACAAGAAAGAGATGAGTGGACAACGACTGACTGACCAATGTGCTCTCACTTTCACCCTTCACCCAGTTGGCTGGCTAGCAAAGAAATGCTCCGACCATTCCAAGGTATATCTAGCTACCAATTCTGTGTCCTATCAGATTAAAAAAAAAGATCATAAAGGAGGAATACCCCTGGTCTATGCATCAAACCATGCACATCAGATAATTTTATGATGTTCCTCTAGTTTTTTTTCATGGTAAAATATGTCTTATACCAACAATAAGATTTACAAGCGGGGAGGTAGGCGAAAGTCATCTTCTGCTCGCGAGCTCATTTGAGCTCGTGATGAATAGTAAAATAAAAGACATTTTAAAAATTAATTTTTTTTGGTGCAAACATCGACAAAAGTTGTCCGTGCTTGCAAAATTTCGTCACTAAATAACATTCGAGGAAGCCGTGGCAAAAGAAAAAAAAATCAGCTCTTCAAAATGTATTCGAAAATAACACTTCAGGAGCATCTTTGTATTCGAAAAAAAATCAGCTCTTCAAAATGTATTCGAAAATCAACTTCAAAATGTCTTCTAAGTTCTAACTGACCTGCTCTCTCCTTAGTGAAAACATTTTTGGAAAGAAGAATTAGTTGGATCGACGCGACGCACAAAGACCAGTTCATTGACGGAATCGAAGCGAGATCTCTCAACACGCACGTCACCTGCTATTTTCAGGACACATCGCCCGCAAGACCTGTACACGAGCCTGGCTAGCTGGCCCAACAAAACAATATACTAGTACCAGTTTGGTTAATTAGGAGATGATGATCGATCTAGGGTTTGTAGCCCACCGATTTGTTAACTATCAGGAGACAAGACGAACCATGATGCTAAGCTGGCCATTAGTTAATCAGTAACTACGTCCACGTCGTGCTAAGCAGATCCATGCGTTGACCTAATAATATCACAGGATTACCAACAGATAACGTCTGCTCATAAGTCGCAACACGTGTCCTTCTTGTTCTGTTTTGTAGTATATATAAGAGCAATCTTGTTAATCTTCCTAATTATACGCGAGATTGCTCTCGCCAATTTGCTTTCTGCTGATGCACAATTAGGTAGCAAGAAATGGCATCACTCCATACGGTTCAGTTCATACGAGTAATTAATAAAGGTTCAGTTCATACGAGTATAATAATAAATAAAGGTTCAGTTCATACGATCACGGTGCTGTGTCATAGAGAGGGAGCAGGTCCTTACGTATGTACATCAGTTTAAAGTATTGATGTTTTGCTTGCGAACGATCGATCTCAATGTAATCATGCAGTGCCTGCGAAATAGTAACCACAGAAAACGGCCGCTCTTGCTGACAGTTAACCACAAAATTGACACCGCGGGTTCCTTTTCCATCATTTTCTTGAGAGAAACCCCTTGTCTACAGATGCCTTGTCAATCTCTAATCTCTTAGTCTTCAAGCCTGATCTGAAAGTATATCTGCATATGCAGGTGTGTGCAAGGTCTTTCAGTTTCGTCACTGCAAGATAGCTACCGATACCTAGCTCTATCTACCCCTCCACGTCCGTCAATCATCAGTCAATGAGATGGGTTTGATTTGATTTGATGGAACCCATAGTACTGGTGGAAAGATATGAGAGAAATCAATACTAGTGTTAGAAAGGATTGATGGGGCTTGCCTGCAGTTGTTGATCATGCAAGATACTCCCTCCGTTCCAAAATATAGCGCGTCCACGTTTTTCGAGGTTCAACTTTGACCATAAATTTAACCCACGAGACCGACTGCGGCGGGATCAAAAATTATATAATTAAAAACTTTTTTTGAATACGAATTCATTGGTATAATTTTTTCGCCCGCCGCAGTCGGTCTTGTTGATTAAATTAATGGTCAAAGTTGAAGCACGGAAACCGAGGACGCACTATATTTTGGAACGGAGGGAGTACAAAAGTTGTACCCTCTATTAAAATTGTACGTACTAAAACAACATCAATTAATATGGATCTAAGAAAGTAACTCTTGATTTCTTTAGACGAATAGCTAATCTTCAAGAACCCATGTATTTGCAGCGAAATCAGCCCAGCCTGCGTTATGTCAAAAAAAGAGGTGCACTTTTTGAAAAGAAAACCAGCCTGTGTTACCTCCATATGTATACGTATATACATACGTCACTAATTTTAAATCGTTTACAACACCTACAGGTTCAGAGAAGATCAACAGTTCCGTCAAAACTTTCCCCTGAAAATCTAAACCTCTCGCGGCAGCTAGGGCGACTAGGGCTTTCAGGAGATCCGTCTTCTGGCGTCTCCTCTCCGCCGATGACCTCCCGGTCATTGGTGATGGTCGGGAGGGGC
>NC_057806.1:69989377-70002288 GCF_018294505.1 Triticum aestivum | reverse complement strand
GACTGGTCATCTGTCTCCGAATCCTCCTGTGAGGAGCTATCCGTAACCAGCGAGATATGCGCTTCGTCAGATAGCATAGTCTGCTCTGAAGACCTCGTTTTCACTCTAGAATTTGCCATCACCGTGTCAAATGGCTGATGCACACGAAGAGCAGTTGAATGTAATAACATTTTTGACAAATGTAATATGTAACCAAAAAAAGGATGGCCTAATATAATTTACATATAAGATGACTGGCTAAGCAGGATGGCATTGCAAAATTCATATATATGATGCCTAGCTAAACAAGATGGCGTTGCATAATTCACATAAACGATGAATAAACTAAATAGATGGCATTCGCACAAAGGATGTCTAAACTAAGCAGATGACATATTTGATGTATAAAGTAAGCAATGCAAGACACCATATGCATGATATAACCAACATCAGCATGCCAAGTTAGAACGAAGACCTCAAGGGGTAAATAGGAGTTGTCTTCTCCTTCTGAATCCCCCTCAGGACAGATATCTTCCTCTCGATTACAATCCGAAATGCGTGGAGGGGGCTGCCTTTGCGCCTGCCATGGAGCGACGTCTGCATGAAATTTTATTGCCACGCAAGGCTCGTCTCTTTTGCTCTACATGTTCAGTTCCATTGTTTACAATAACTATCATGCATAGGAATAAAACATAGTGAGATTATGTAAGGAGTGCATGCAGAAATCCAGAGTGATGGTAGCAACCTGTTGATAGACCCAAAACCAATAATAGTAGGCAGATATTGGCTTCAGTTAAAAAATAAAGAGAATGGCTTCTTTACTGTTTGTTTCCCACCCAACATGAAACTCATAGTAGACACCGGAGATTAACCAGATAGTAGATAGATACTATTGATAGCGGCCCCGATATGTACCCCACAACCATTTGAAAACTCAAGTTTGACCATTAGTTTGGAGCTGACTCAGAGTCTAATCGGTGAACAGGATGATAAAGTAGCATGTAATATTAAGCGATGCATAACATAAGCAGACACGAAAGAGTGAGACTTCTCTTGCGGACCCGTGTAGTCCTTGAGGTCATCTGCTCGGTTGATGATGGTAGTGCAGTTTTCATGGCTGCCAGCGGCGGGGAAGAAGATCTGAGGCGGCGAAAGACAGTCTAGAGGCCGGATCCCTGCTGTGCTGGACCCTTCTATCGTTGGAGCAGCTGAGCTGGGGTGGACGACGGCTCAGCAGGAGCGGGACAAACCACGGAAGGTTTTCTTTGACAACTATCTATAAGAGAAGTAATTCTGTAAGGGCTCGTTTGAATTGGAGGATTCCAACAATGCGGGGATAGGAAATAGACAGGAATAGGATAGGAATGCACGTGCAAAACAGAGAATTTAAAAACACAGGATTTCTGCCAATCTGGGTGTTTGATTCACAACAATTGTAAGATCACAGGATGCAAAGAAGCATGGTGACATTAAGTCAAACCACAAGAAAATGTACGGTTATAATGCTATTATGCTACTATCTCTTAGTCTTGTGCTTCATGAATAGGAATTTGAAAAGGAAGACAAGTGAAAATTAAAATTCCTACGTTTTTTATTTCAAGGAGACACTAAAGGAACAAATCTATGTGCTCAGTGGACAATATATATAACATGTAGAGTAAAAAAGAGATGCAACAAGTGTAGAACCTCTTTGGCGAAGCCATGTCGATCTCAGCGTGATTGAGTTGGCCGGTGAGGATGCTCCGGCTGACTTGGCTGTCGGAGGAGGGGAAGAAGATCTTAGGCGTCTGGAGATGGAGCCTGAGGTACTGCTCCACTGTGATGGAGGGTTTCATTGGTGGAGCAGCTCCGGTGAGTTATACGATGTTAAGGTTGAAGCAGGACAAGAGAGACAACGAACAATGTTAACCTGAGTGGAATTCTAATAGCATTTCCAATACATGACGTAAAATACATAACCACAAAGTGCTAGATGTAAAATACATCAGCCACTCATCTCTGAACTTAACTGTCGAAACTGAACTTCACTGTCGAAACTGAATTTTGCTATCCAAACTGAACGCACTAGCAAGGTGAGGCTACACGTCGGTCGACTGACTTTTTCATCTCTGGTCAGTCGATTTTGCAGCCATTGGATACGAAATCAAGGGCCTGCGGTTCATCTTCAACCTCCACCCCCCTGAGCCGGCCAAATAGCAGCCCCCCGCCGCCCGCGGCCGGCGGTGCGCCGCCCCGCCCGCCCCGAAAACACTCCTCACCGCTGGTCCGCCGCCGGTCCGGCCATCCCTCTAGGCCACCCCATGCCGAGCTTTTTCTCCGGCGATCCCCACGCCACCGCCCCGCCAATGCCCCGCCACCGCCGGCGACCACCGTCCCCATCCTGAACCCTAAGATAGATAGTGGGGTATCTCTCCGGCGAGCCCCCCTCCCCGCTGCAGCTGGTTCTTCCTTCACCCCGGCGAGCCCCCACCACCTGAAAATCGACTGACCCAAAAGTCGATTCAGTCGACTGAAGTGTAGCTAAATCGGAGCAGCATCGCAAGCAAGAGCAAGAGCGAGAGCAGCAGCGCGAGGAAGAGAAATAGCAAGAGCAGACCAGGCAGGGGACCGAGAGCAAGAGTAGAGCAGCAGCGCGAGCGAGAGCTAAAGCAGCAGTAGGTCCTACTGATGTGGACGTCGCCGTCGAGGGAGCGACTCCGTGGAGGAAGTGGCCGGCGACGCCGCCGTGGATGGAGCCGTGTCGTGTCGGCTCGGGACTGAGCGCCGGCAGCACCGTGAGATCGAATCAAGAAGAAGACGCAATGATTAGTGTACAACCTCTTAGGTGGTGCCGATTAAGCCACAACTTCATCTAAGGAAACGGTGATGATGATGCTCTTCCAGTGGTGCAGGTGAAGACGGCAGTGTGGGAATGGAGGTGGCGCGAAAGACGAGGGGAACGTCGGGGCAGCTCCTTGGAGGTGGAGGACGGGGTGGCTGAACCGGTGGGACAATGATATCGACGACGGATCCTCATCCGGTACGGTGGATGAGGGCCGTTGAGGTGTTGCTCTGGACGACGTAATCGGGGAAGAGGCTCCGGCTGGGTGGCGGATGGAGCAGGGTGTGGGGTTTTGTCGCGGGTTTTCGCGGCCTCGTTGTACGAATGGCTGGGCGGATGGGATGGCAGTGGGGAACCATGGCTTAGAGATGCGCTTGTCCGAAATGTGGGGTAAGTTACGAAAGTACCCCCACCGATTTGAGGTGGTTCTTTCGATTCAGGGGTACCATGGGCATTTCGCGTGTCTATATTTCACAGGAGGTGGGAGTTTTCGCGCGCGTTGTAATTTCGAAATAGCAAGGCACGGGTTGATATGGAGGGAGTTGTCGGAGCACAACGAGACAAAGATATATCATAAATATTTCGGGCTAACAAGGCGCAGGTTGAAATTTCCGGACAAGCCTAACGTGTATTGTCCCAAATCAATGCGCCCTACAAATGTCATTCAAAACTTTGAATTCATGTTATGTTCAATTAAAATATTTCGCTACGTGTATAATGCATGCAACCTACTACTCAAATGAACGTTTTAGTGCATTCCAAACGTATATACTACCGCTTCAATATGAACTAAATTTGAATTCGTTTCTCTATTTGAATAAGATCTACAGTAATGATTGTTGTGAAGTCAAAGCATTTGAATTCGTTTCTCTGTGTTAATAAGATCTACAATTATCATTATTGTCAAGTTAAACCATCATTTGTGTATTATCTTCACAGCACACCACATGATTAGTCTCAAGTTACGTATGAACTATGTGTACTCCTATATGAACTCCAACTAGATTTTTTGAATCCACTTTATTTCAATTTCAAATCACATTATTTCTAGCTCTAGCTAGATCTTCATAATCTAAACCATGTCTCATATGTATAATGTGTTTATCACATTATGTATGGTGACCCGCCCCCTACGCCTACAAGTATTTAGATGTGAGTTGCAAACACCACACATTACCAGAAATTCAAATAAAATATGAGAATGTTTGATATATAGTATTGTTTAGATTGTTTGATATTTAGTTGTAAGCTGCGAATGCCACACATTATCACAAATTCAAATAAAATGTGAGATTGTTTGACGTATAGTATGGTTTAGATTGTTCAGCATTTAGCTGTGAGTTGCAAACGCCATGCATTATCACATTATGGTATAACATGTGCACAGCACGTGTATCACCACTATATTCACCCATGCATTGTTTAAAATACTATGATCTCCTATTCAAATATATGAATCCGCTTTCATATCAAATTATGATCTTTGTTAGTCTCTTACACCCACACAATCCTCTAACCTTTGTAGCTACCACTAACTTTCTCTCGTGCATGCACATGCCCTCCTCGCCCTCCCCCTCCCTCGGCATTCTATCCACCTGGCACATTCCTTTTTTTTCTTTAGGTCGTTCTCCCAGAGTCTCCACAACTCCTTTCCGCCACACACTGATCGATAAACCTCTCCAGCGGTGCCTGCCTACAACATACAAACACACCTTCAATCTCCTCCTTTATGTGTCCGTGCCTCGTGTCTCTCATACGGTCAGACACACGTGTAAACTCTCGCCCCTCTTTTCATCGCTCTCACAACCGCACACTCCTCTCCCTATCTAGCTAGTAGTTGGGCCTCTCGCACCAACTCCTAGCTCCATTTTCTCTGTCTATCCGTCTCGCTGGGCCTTATTTGCCTCTAACAAATGGACGTACACCGACCGATCTCTCGCTATACATATAGCTAGCTAGGTCCTTATAACTCGTTTTTTACCCACACGTCAATCGATCTACCTCATTAGTTGTGTCTCTCCCTTCCTCCGACAAACAACAATTGATCTACCGATCTAGTTAGGTTTGCTTACCAAACACATGGTTCCCCTTCATCATCCATGGATGCGTCCCGACAGATCTATCACGCACAGGCACACACAGAAACACATCCCCACTCTTATAGATAACATTGCGGTTCCACCCTCAGTTTGTCTAGTAGGCCTCTCCCACCATCTTCGAGAAGCAACTCCATCACCCATCCAACACTCTACCCCTCTCCCTCCCTCTCTCCCTCCTCTCTCTCTCTGTCCCATCATATTTCTCATCCTTCAGTTATGTATGGATGTCGACCTATCTCCCTCAAGACATAACTGGGTCTCTCCTTCTCAACACATATACGAGTCGTTCTACCTCTATAGTTAGGCCTCTGCCTGCCCCTCCCACCACCCCCCTCCCCCCCACACACCGATACATCGAGCGCTCTAGTCATGTCTCCCTGACACACACAAACTTGACGTGTGCCCTCTAACATTCCGTTAGGCTAGTCGCCCTATATCTTTGACTTGTACACACAAACAATTTCGATGGCTCTCTTCATCGATCTCGCACCCACCCACTTGATCCTCTCTTTGACTCTATCGATAGCTATGACCCCTCCCTCTCTTCTCGTGGATTGCCCGAACCTCTATGTATGATATGGATAGGCCTCCATTTCACACACATTGCATGCAAAATTTTGTTTGAGATGTCATCGACACATATTCCCACAAATAATTCATGAAATCAACCCCCCACCCCACCCCCCCACCCCAAAACAAAAAACACTCACGAACGCGGTTTGTATCTCTCACACACACCCCACGTAGGTGGGGGGCGTGCACAAAGAGAAGATGTGCATGCATGGCGCACGTACTCCCGTCTCTTTCCCAACCACACCCGCGCGGGTACACGGTGGAGCTCATTTCTGTACGAAAAAGGCAGCCCACGTGGTAATTTGGCACATGTACTGGTTGTCCACTTTGTGGAGGGAGGATCGTCTACCACGGGTGAACAAACAAATTGCGACTTGACGTGTTATGTTAAAAAAAGAGGCAAACCATGTGGGGCCGAGGCAAGGCTCTATACACTGGAGTACTTTTGATGTGTCCCGTCAACTCGCAGAACAAGGAGAAGCTTGCTTAGTACGCCGTCTCCCCCACCCACGGGCGCGGTGGCTCGCAGGATGAGGTGAAGCTTGCTTACCACGCCTTACGCCCGCTCCCTCGCCCACGCGCGTGGTGGCTAGCAGCCCGAGGAGAAAATCTTACTACTCCCTCCATTTACTCCTCGTCCCTACTACCTTGGTTATATAGATTATACTATCATATTGTTTGGAATATATATATGTCCTTTAGTAGATTTCAATATGAACTACTAGTACATACTCGAAACACTGATGTATATAGACGTATTTTAGAGTGTAGATTCACTCATTTTGCTCCGTATGTAGCACTCTCCCTCGCCCCTCGACCCTCGCCCACGTGGTGGACGTGCAGCAATTCATTCGGTCTCATATAGCCAGAACGATATATACTGCACTACCATTATTGCTCGACTTCCCGAAGAGGCGAAGAGCCAATCGCAAGGTTAATATCTTGGAGATGCCAAGCGCAAGGTTATAGGAGAACGAGTAGTAGGTGCCGCGTCATTTATAAATAAAGTTTTTTTCTTCAGTGGCCCGTACACAATATGATAGGTTCATATGGAGAGAAAAGGAAACCGCTCCACTATATACATAGTCAGGACGGGCCTACACGGTTGCTTGCTGGGGTTGCTCTCTTCACACTCTCTCGCACAAAACGACTGTGGCCACATCTCTAACATCCCGGCGGATCACGTCCGCTTGGGGAAGAGGTGGATGCTTAGTGTAGATGCGGTGGCCGTCGCCGACGGCGAAAAACCACTGTCGGCACGTCCCGATCAAGGGTCCCCGCCGTTCTCTCTCACAAAGCCGGTGAGGTTGCCTTCGTCCCTTGCTCACTGCCGCGACGTGGGCAGTTGCCGCCTCCCGCCGCCCTCCTCAAGGTTGATGAAATGTTGCAACGGGCAACCTTGGATGCAAGATACATGTAACAGAAGCCGGAAGCTTCATAGCATTGTACAAATTTATCTCGCTGATAAATTACAGTACGTACTATACTAGTACTTCCTCCGTTCCTAAATATAAGTCTTTGTAGAGATTTCACCATGAACCACATGCGGATCACTGAGCCTGCGTGTTTTCACTACTCTTGCACGCCTCCGCTATAAGAATGGAGAAAATTTTAATCTAGTAGGTATACCTACTTTCGCCGAAAGCGTGGGACATCCAGCAGTCCTACGACCTCAGTAATAAAGACCAATGAGCCATCAAATCACATAGGCCCAGGAGTAAGTTGGAAGGACGAAGCAACCATCACTCTTGCGCCAGTGAGAGGTCGCGTCCGCTCTGCCCGGGCATGAATGCGGCACCGATTCTTTGGAGCGGCGCTGACTGTTTCGGACGGGAAGCGCGTGCGGACGATGGAGGGGCTTTGGGTGGGCCAGGCTGGTCAGGAGCGGCCGTGGCAGCTGTCCGCATGTCCCTACCGGACACGCCCAGAAACGAGAGGATGCACCGACTCTCGCGGCTAAAATCATACACTACACAACATCTCTCTGTAGGAGTAGGTCGATCTGTCGCTCTCTCTAACCCACACATGGTGTTAAACACACATGCACACACACACACACGTGCACATGCACGCACCTTGGTCTCGTTGCACCTTCTAACGTGACTTATTACACCTAGGAAGAGGGAGTAGTAAGTATTCGAGATATGGTGGCACACTGACTTAAGTCGAATACAAGTGCCCAAAATTTGTGTCCATGTTATAATAAGGATTCAGGAATGTATAAAAGGTTATTTCCCTCTCGTTGAACATAACGGGAGGGTTGTGTAGCTGGTTAGCATGTTCTCTCATCAAACTTGAGGTCTCGGGTTCGATAACTACACTTGAGCATAATTTGTGCCAGGAGTATTCTTTGACTGGTCAAAATGTTTTCTAGGGTTTGCACGCTTTACACTCTCTCTCTAGTATATATATACACGCTGGAGCCTCGGCGCTTGTAGTTGCTCTCTTCACACTCTCTCGCCCTCTCCCGCTGGAGCCTCAGCGCTTGTAGTTGCTCTCTTCACACTCTCTCGCCCTCTCCAGATCTAAACAAGACTTCGTTGGCCTCTCTCTCCCCTCACTGCTGCTCAAAGAGCCGGTAGGATCCGTCCACCGGGAAGGGAAGGAGGCTTAACACTGTCGCCGTCAGCGAGGGACTACCGGCGCAGCTGTTCACTTTCCACCCAGCGGCGGCGCGGGAGGGCCTCCAACCACTTCTTCGCCGCCGTCCTGTCGCCCGCCGAACCACGCCCCAAGAACCTTAAGGTATAATTTACTTACTCCACATGCATTGCTCTAGCTGCATGTATACCATGAATCTAGGACGCGGTTCAAAGAGGAAAGGAGTGGGAAAAGTTGTATATAGCATGAATCTCGAACATTTTTCAAAGAGGAAATGAAGGGGGGAAGTTTTATAGCATTAATCTAGGGCGTGGTTCAAAGAGGAAAGGAATGGCGGAAAGTAGTGGGGAAAGTTGTACCGCATAAATCTAGGACGTGGTTCAAAAAGGAAAGGAAGGGGCAAAAGTACTAGTTCAAAAAGGAAAGGAAGGGACAAGGCTATAGAGTTTGAGCAGGACTAGATTTGCTGCGCTCACATAGGGAAGGGCGTCTGATAACAAAACTGGGACCAACACGGACTGACACGGAGTTTTTTAGTCCCTACACCAAAATGTCCCTGTAAACAAACACCCTCTAATAATGCCGCTCCAAATTTGATGCAATGCCACAGTTAAAAGCAAATTACATGTTTAACAAATTTTATTGTTAATATAATCTCTATGTTAACATTAGTCAATGCCACCGTTTGAGAAATGCTACTGTCTTGCTTTATTTCCCATTTAGATAAGGTAGATGCTTCTTTTTGTTGGCTTCTGTGTCATCCACCGTTATTGACCACTAATTGTTTCCTTTGCACCTCTGTGTAAACAGGGTTATCTGCTTCACCTTGTTGCCATTGTGACCTTTTGTTGCACTGCACAAAACACTTTTGTTTTAAGAGTGTTTTGTGCAGTTCAACCAAAATGTCACACCGACAACGTTGCTTGATTGCTTGATCTTAGTGGAACTGCACAAGAGGAGATCTTACTTCCTATCCGTTAAGGCGAATTTGGTTCAGATCTTCTTCTTGTGAGTTGTTTGAATTCCGCATCATGAGAGGTCAGTACTAGCCTTCTTTCACATGATTCTACAATGTGCATTCATATGTTGTGCTACTTGTACGATAATGTTGCTTGATTTTAGTGAACTGCACAAATGGAGACAAGACTTCCAATCTGTATGTGCACCGTAATATCCTATTGAGGTAAGATAAGGATATTTCACAACTGCTGGCCTATATTTTGCCACTTTCATCAGAAAATTAAGTTTAGTACTATACTTGTGCTCCCTAATTGACATGCCAAATCTTACATTGAAGGCGAAGCTTGTTTGTTATTGAACCAAGTGATGAAGGGGAAGAACAAGGGGAAGAAAAACAAAAATCAACTCCCGGTGCTGTAATGAAGCACTGTAACTATGATGGCATAAGTAATGATATAGTTTTGCATCTTAATTTATTGCTATGGCTGGAACGAGCAATTGTTTTGCCACTGATTTGATGCCACTCTTAATGTAATACGTAATTATCTCTACTTGTGCAAACAGGGATCTTCTTTGAAGATACCATATATTTTAGTGGAACTGCACAAGAAGATGTTGGGAACATTAAACTAATCGAGGAGTATATAGTAAGCTTGGCCACCACCATAGATGCTTCATCTGTATGCTCTACACAATAAGCCTCCTGACAAAGGTTGGTACTCGCCCACTGATTTCATCCATATGATTGAGCTTTTTCATCTCTATTGGTGTTGTGCTACTGTTTAGATACTGTCATGAAAAAGTGGTATTGTCCTTGAGAAGTGCTTCATCTGTGCTGTTTTAAATATTTCCTTTCCTTTTTTCGAGCAAACAGTGATGCTAGCATTTAGTAGTCCTCTTGTCATTGCACAACAGGATCATCTTCCTCTGCAGAAGAATATAGAGTACGTGAAGTGACTAGTTCCGATTATGCCAGGATGAAGAAGCCCTGTCTATCTTATCATCAAAAGGAGCAGTTGAAGGATGGTTACATTACTCCCCACAAGACCAAACTAACTTCAGCTCAGAAGGACTGACAAAATCTCCATTTTTTGCTGTTGTTCTAGGATTCTTTCTAGTGAGTTTCATTTTTCTAAAAGTGTGCTCTACATGGACCATGTATGTGCCTGTTGAAACTGTCAATTCATAGTACAGTTTGCTCTATACTAATCACTTTTTTGTATTTGTGCAAACAGGGGTGCTCAGCTTGATTTCAATGGGAGCTGCACAAAATGTTCATGAATACATCGAATCATTTATTTCCACCACAAGAAAGGAGGTGCCGATAAGTTCAAGGCATTGCAACATATAAGGGCGAAATCATACAAGCTACGCGCAAATTTGGTTGATTTTGGTGGAACTGCACAAAAAGAACAGCTGGTTTATTTAGCACGAGGTGCCATGTCAATGTCCGAACTGATGGCAAACCCTGTCCATTCCACAATCGCAGGCATTTGATATTTTGGAATGGGACGACCTTGTCAAATTTTGCTCATTGATTTTAGCAAGACATGCGTTTGATATTTTCGATTGGGACGCCCTTTGCTGTCAGCAGCGTCAATCAATTTTTTCTTTATTCTTTAGTTGTGAAGTAAATATTGCCTCTGACATGTGAGTCGCTGAGATGCACAATCATCGATTGTTTTGAATGTTTTCTATGGATTGCCAGGCCTGTGTGTTTGATTGCAATGTACAGAAACGCTGAAAAGCTGCTCAAACTCTTTGTACTCCTTCTGTTCCTTTTGACTTTGCACATTGTGTAAGTGCATACTTTTTTGTATAAGATTGGTCAAAGTAGAGATACTTTGACTGCAGACAAAACTTGTATGCAGACTAGAAAGGACCGGAGGGAGTACATGTGAAACTGCTGCAAACGAGGTGATCACCCTGGGAATAATGCTAGTACGTATTGTTTTGTATGTTCATCCAATGCCAGTGATACAGGAATTCGAACTAATCGAAATAAATTCATTCATACACGGTCGGATTTCATATAAACATGCCGGATTTCATTACATTTCAACTATAAAGGGGTGCGCTGGATGTATAATTAATTAACCGGCCTAGCTTGTCATAGCGATTAGGGCAACTAGGAGCCCAATGATCAGGATCACCACATGACAAACACCTTTCTTCTTGTCATTCTTCTTCTTGAAGTTCGTGTGTTGCACAGCCATGTTCTTCCCATCAAACTTTGCTTTACCATCAAACTTGCCCTTGTTCTTGAACTTGTGGGGCTGGAAGTTCTTCTGTACCATATTGGCACTAGATCCTCCCTCAATTCCTCAAGCATGTGTGTCCTTTGCTCTCGCCTTTTCTTCCACATCAAGAGTGCCAATGAGATCCACGAAGGAGGAAGCTTGGTGACGAAGGAGGTATAATTAATTAACCGAAGCTACCCACCTGTGTCCCGCTGAGCCAAACAGAAGCTTCAGTGACTTAACTGCAGGAGCAGTTGCGTAACTGACATGTGGCCTGTTGGGCCCATGTGTCAGTCAGCCAACTGCACCAGCAGTTAAGTAGAAGCAGTGTTATTCTCCAGCAGAACTCCCCAACTCCACGTCACCGCCAAGAAGCTAATCGGCCGTCAATGGTCAACCCGCCTAGCTTGGCTTCAACAGGAGGGTAGCAGCGGTGGCCTTACTTGGACCCGAGCGGCGGTGACCTACCATGTTCTACTCTTCCTCGTTTTCTGTGTGGCGCGGCCTCGTTGGCAGCGGGGCGGGGCCTCAGCGGAGCCGGCGATGTCCTCTGTCTCGTTGCCGGCGGGCGGCACCTCAGCGGAGCGGTGGAAATCCTCCCCCGCATTGCCGGCAGGGTGGGGCCTCGGCTGAGCCGGCGATGTCCTCTGCCTCGTTGTTGGCGGGGTGGGGCCTCGGCGGAGCCGGCGGTGTCCTCTGCCTCGTTGTTGGCGCCACGGGGCCTCCACGGAGCAGGGCCTCATCGACGACAGCGGAGCGGGGACTCGTCGGAGCCGGCATTGTCCTCTGCCTCGTCCTTGGTCTCGCCAAATAGTGCCTCGCCCGCTTCATCGCCCTCTTTCCTAGCCTCTTTGTAGGCGGCCGCAGCCTCCGCCACCCGCATGCGGTACCGCCAGTGCTCGAGGCAGCCCTTGCGGGCGGAGCGGTACGAGTCGAGCAGCACCTCCTGCTCCGCCCGCTCTGCGGCGATCTGCTCCTCCGCCTACAGGTGCTCCTGGAGGAGATGGTGGTTGTAGGCGGCGTCGGCCTGCGCCTCCCGGAACTGCTCCTGACGAATCTGCCTCACACTATCCATATATTGGGCATGAGCCTCGCCGATGGTCATGGTGCAATGCACCGGCGAGGATGGCGCAGAGGAGGGGGTTGGCGCCGGATCATCGACTACCATGTTCTCCATTGGGACGTCGTCGTCCTCCGGCTGCCTGCCGGCCAGCCGGTCGGCAGCAATGGCTGCCATCTCCTTGTGGTCCGCTGTCCGCCCGTCCCGAAGAGCGTTGGAGCGCGAGGAAGCCATGGTGGGCAATAGTGCTATGGACAGAAGAAAGGGAACGAATGCGGATGACTGTGGCTATGGCCGGCGTAGCAGTTTATATAGCAATGATGGGCGGGCGGAGGGACGGACGTGTGGCGCCGGAGTAGCCACCTCGGCAACCACATATCATTAATGTGGGCGGCAGATGGACGGACGGACGGCACTTGTGTCGTTTGAAGGCAGAGCAATCACCTGCATCGGGAAGCGGGGCGGGCGGCGCTGACTGTTTCAGGCGGAAAGCGCGCGCGGGCGAGGAGATGACTTTACTTGGAGAGGATGACAATGGGGACCCACCAGGTCCATAGCATCACGTACGCAAGTGCCTC
>NC_057806.1:69988982-69989323 GCF_018294505.1 Triticum aestivum | reverse complement strand
GGAGCAATCGCCTGCACCGGGAAGCGGGGCGGGCGGCACTGACTGTTTCGGGCGGAAAGCGCGCGCGGGCGAGGAGATAACTTTACTTGGAGAGGATGACAATGGGGACCCACCAGGTCCATAGCCTCACGTACGCAAGTGCCTCCTTATTATATATATATATATATATATATATATATATATATATATATGTGTGTGTGTGTGTGTGTGTGTGTGTGTGTGTGTGTGTGTAAAACTATACTCCCTCCGTCTAGGTGAATAAGTCGTATTAGAAGGTGCATCACGACCTAGATGCAAGCAGATTGGTGGAAAAGAAGAATATTTCTCTCTTCTAAACACAA
>NC_057806.1:69985761-69988774 GCF_018294505.1 Triticum aestivum | reverse complement strand
TATAAAACTATACTCCCTCTGTCTAGGTGAATAAGTTGTATTAGAAGGTGCATCACGACCTAGGTGCAAGCAGATTGGTGGAAAAGAAGAATATTTCTCTCTTCTAAACACAACATTTAATCATAGCAGTTAAGAGGATGCCTTATTAACTACCCATGCAGGCCATCGTAATTCATAGCATGCAAAGCGCTTTTATTTCTAGCCTAATAACCGCATGGACGTGTTGCATGCATTGGTCCTTGCCCGAGCAAAAAAAGTGAGGAAAGGGGTTTTCACGGATGACAACAAGGCAGAGGTGGAAGCGCTCGCTGGAGTAATTTATTTTGCTTCCCCCTGGTTTCCTGACATCACGGTCCCACACCATTGTCAACCTATGTAGTAGTCAATAAACGAGAGAATTGCATAAGAAGCGGCCAACAGCTAGGACCAAGCAGCTCGAGCAGTATTTGTGTTTTTGAGGTGTGAGCACTGCAGAGTTTTATGATGTTTAACCCAGATATTAATTTTTCTCCTCTGAACAACAACGAAAACATCGTTGCAGGTATTAACTGGGCGGGTTGTGGCCCGTCTAGCCAAGGCCAGATATCCAGCCCAGATATTAATTATTTCAAGCTGAAAATGGCTAGCCCAGCTATACTTTTTTTAGGAATACCCAGGCAAGGTCAAGTTGTTATTCTCCGCCCCGCTCGGCTGCAAATCTTTCCTAGGAGGGATGCATTAGGCTTAACAAGAAAATGGGCTTTAAGAAATAATAAATGGGATGTAATTATAAAAACTGGGCAGTAACTATAAAAATGCACCAAACACGTGATTACTTTATAAAATATTATTTTTGGATATTGAAAATTTTAATTTCATTAATCGTTGCGAGAGCAACGTTTCGTTGGATTTTTACGTAATATAAATTTATTTAATCTGACTAGAAATTTTGGGATAAAAATATTTCGGATCCCATCAAAATGTGGGAAATTTTATTGAATTCTGTTTTGAACGGTTGGTTGAAATGGGCTGTACTTTTAACAAACTGTAAATGGGCTGTAGTAAATTCCATTAGAATTCAAAAATGGGCTACACATTCTTACAAATCTCAAATGGGCTATAAGTTCTCTGCCACACACTTCTGGCCTTACTAAGTTGACGCGTCCCCTAAAAAACAGAGTTGACGCGTATGCAAGGCTTTGTCAACTTATAGTCAACACACGGTTCTAGCAGCAGTGGCCGTTGGATGTCCATCCAAAGGATCTCGTGCTTCTTCTTCAATCTCGGATATTCTAGCTTCACCCGCCCAAAAAATGATTCCTCCCCCTGACATCTGGGGCGCACCGTTTCGGAAGCTGACCTGTAGGCCTACTAAGTCAACTTAGTCAATATAAACGATTCTAGCTACAGTGACCGTACGATGTCCATCCAACGGCCGTAGTGCTTCTTCAACCTCTGGTCTTCTTGCTCCAGCTGCCCAAAGCAGCGCCGGTCGTGCCGCCTACTCCTGCCTCCCGTGGCCGGCTGTGTTGCCGCGGAGGCCTCACCGCCCCCTACTATTCCCACCGCTGGCCAGGCCCTGCGGCGACGGCAGCCTCACACCGCAGCCGAACGAGTGAACCCTCATACTCCTCTCCGCGTGGGCATCCACTACCGCGTCTTCACCGTCTCCGCGTCGTCCCCTTCCTTGGCCTCGCCGTCGTCCACCGCCCTGGTGCTCTCGGCGTGGCGTGGTCAACATGGTTAAGGAACGACTTCCATCGGACATGGACTGTACATGGAGAGGCTGACAGTTGGGTCCACGGCAGCAGCAAGGAAGTGCCTCCTTATTACGCGGAAAATAATGATTCCTCCACCTGACAGCAGGGACCCACCGGACGGGCCACCGTATTTCATGAAAATAACGTTTCCCCCTGACTGCTGGGACCCACCAGCTACACCTTCGCACGCAAGGAAGTGCGTCCGGGCAAAAAAAATGATTCGCCCCCTTGACTGCTGGGACCCACCAGCTACATCTTCGCACGCAAGGAAGTGTGTCCGGGCAAAAAAAAAGAAAACCAAAACGATTCGCCCCCTGACTGCTGGGACCCACCGGCCCCTCGACTGCTGGGACCCACTAACTACATCTTTGCACGCAAGGAAGTGCGTCCGGGCAAAAAAACAATTCGCCCCCTGACTGTTGGGACCCACCAGCTACACCTTCGCAGGCAAGGAAGTGCCTAACAGTCGGGACCCACCTGGTCGAAGCGTACGTAGCATTGTCATTCTGGTCGCGAACGTGTACGTACATACTAGTCGATGTAGAGGCACGCACGTGTCGTAGTAGAGGCGCGCACGTGTCGTAGTAGAGGCACGCACGTAGCATGTACACATACGTACAGCGGCCAGGGTGCAAGAAAGAAAATACGGCCACGTATGTGTACATACGGGCAGGGTCTCGAACGCCTACTCGCGCATACGTATGGCGAGGACTCGTGTACATGGCTGGGTCGGAACGGAGAAACAGCGTCGTCGTCGTGTTCATGGGTCGGAACGGAATGCGTGGTCGTGTTCATCGGGAGGGCTTGGACAGAAAGGCGATGGAAACGAGGCCTGGCGTACCGCACAACGGAGGAAACGGACCTCCTACGGTCAAAACGGGGGTCCTGTTGATCGGGAGGGGTGTGGCGTACCGCAAAGCGGAGGAAACAGACTTGTGTTGGAGCGCCACGGTCGAAACGGGGGTCCTATTCATTGGGAGGGGTGTGGCGTACCGCAAAACGGGACTCCACGGGATACTGTTCATCTCCACCGTCGACCCCCTCCAGCCTCCAGGAGCTACTATTCATCCACCGTCGACCTCCTCCAGCCTCCACGAGCTCCTGTTCATCCAGCCTCCACCGTGCGCTACTCCACCGGCTACTGTTCAACCACCCCTCCACCGTCTACTGTTCATCCAGCCCTCCACGGGGTCTTGTTCAACCACCCCTCCACGGGCACCCCTCCACCGTCTACTGTTCATCCTGCCCTCCACAGGGTGGTCCTGTTCATCCAG
>NC_057806.1:69983503-69985291 GCF_018294505.1 Triticum aestivum | reverse complement strand
TCACTGTTCATCCAGAGGCAGCATCGAGCGGCTTCAGCTAGCAGCAGTAGCCAAGGAATCGCTCGATCGGGTTCAGTTAACAGCCATCGATCGATCGCTCGGGTTCAGTAACGCGTAGCCTGCAGTGCAATCGCTCGGGTTCAGTTAGAGCCCAACGCCTCGCTCGGGTTCAGTTAGAGCCAACGCCTCGCACACACGCGCGTACGTGTACGAGAGAAACACGCATCGCTCGGCCCCCGACCTCCCACCGTAACCGGGAACTCCCCAAAATTTTCCTCCCCCTCGCTTCTACCATGGTTTTTTCCGTCATGGACAGCCCAAAGAATGTCATGCAGCTGCATCTCTGGCCCGCCCAGGACGAAAAGCCCATTTTATGTCATGATTTTTTGTCATAGAAGTAGGAGCCCACCACATCTATGATGATACCGGGTTTTGTCACAATTATCATCATAGAAGTGTCATATGTATGACAGAAAAAAATTTCGTTCGACCCAAAATGTCATGGATGTGTCTTTTTTTGGTAGTGTTGTTTGCAGTGGGGGTGGTGTGTTAGGTGAGTGCGCGAGAACCACATAACTAGGGAGATAGACGTTTGGGGGTGACGTTTTGTGTGTATGGGAAATATACAGTCTACATAGTGTGTGTGCTTGGGTAAGAGAGATAGCGGGAGACCTAGAGAGTGAGGGAAGAGATGTGTGCATGCCCGAGAGACAAAGTGATAGAGACCTATGTTGGGGTCCGGACTTTACAAGAGAGAGGGGTGTTAATGTGCTCATGTGTTGGTGTTTGGGGGAGAGAACGACTTCTCTATGTGTGTGTGTGTGTGCTGGTGGGGGTTGACTTCAGATAAAGAGTGAGGTGTCTATATTTGAGGGACTTTAGCATAATTGAGATACTATGCACTCATGGTTGATCAATTTGTTTCACAGTTTGTACTATGAGATAACGATACTTTTGAACATGCGTGATATACCTTGATGTACCAGAATTACAAACCTAAGATTGGAATTTTGGAATTCGACTCCATCATTAGCTTTTGTAATTCATTTAAACGGAGGTACATTATTTAAGCCGGGATTTCATGATTTCAAATTCATATATCAAACCTAGAGATATACACATACTGGCATGTTCTAACTTTATAATCATCCACTTTATTCATACACATACACATTTTTGCTTTTGTCATCATATTTAGGATAAACACATTTGGAATTTCATTTGAATTGGACCGTATGATGGTATTTGCTTGTAGTAGCTCAATGATCCATATTTGAATTGAATGGACAATCTAAGTTTTGAGTTGGAGACATTGATTTTCAAAAATTGCACATTTTTTGCGTGCAAAACAAACAAATTGTCGGCCATGATATCATAGTAGGCCGTACGAGAGCAGAATACTTATAATTTTAGGCGCCAAAAGCTTTCAAACTTCCCGCTCACATCGAAATATCACGCGCTCGAAAGTTTAGCCCTACGATATTCCTGTTTTACCCCTGCCACATGAACGGAAAAGGGCTGCTTTGGTAACTCCATTGTTTTCCCCTCTTTGCCCCCAACATTCTTCCCCAGAGCCCCTCCCCTTCCCCTCCCCGACCCCCCCAACCACGGCAAGCCGCCGAATCTAGTCCTCCGCCGCAGCGGTGGACCTCACACCCCGCCGGATCTACCTTCCGCACCTTGGAACCCCCAACTGCCAACTCACCACTTCACCGGAGCCGCTTCAGCGACTGGCTTGTCCACCGCTCCAGATCTCCTTGACCGCCATCATGGTCCACCGCATCGGAT